>NC_081221.1:195000-229584 GCF_902713425.1 Acipenser ruthenus
GGAGAGAGAAAGAGAGGAAAGAGATCAACTACAGCACTGCTAACGGAGAGAGAGGAGAGGAGAGAGAGAGAGAGATCAACTACAGCACTGCTAATGGAGAGAGCGAGAGAGAGAGAGAGGAGAGATCAACTACAGCACTGCTAACAGAGAGAGAGAGAGAGAGAAGAGAGAGATCAACTACAGCACCGCTAACGGAGAGAGAGCAAGAGAGAGAGAGGAGAGAGAGAGAGAGAGAGGAGAGGAAGAGAAAGATCAACTACAGCACTGCTAATGGAGAGAGCGAGAGAGAGAGAGAGAGAGAGAGAGAGAGCGAGCGAGAGAGATCAACGGCCTCTGCACTGCTGCACTCAACTACTGAGGAGAAAGCAGACAAGCGTTTCAGAGCGCCCCACCCCCACACGATGTGCCTGAGTGAGTAAAAGAGGTGCCAACTCCGCCCCCCATCCAGCTAACCCTGCCCACTGTGACTGCTGGACTATACAGCTAACCCTGCTCACTGTGACTGCTGGACTATACAGCTAACCCTGCTCACTGTGACTGGACTGTACAGCTAACCCTGCTCACTGTGACTGGACTATACAGCTAACCCTGCTCACTGTGACTGGACTATACAGCTAACCCTGCTCACTGTGACTGCTGGACTATACAGCTAACCCTGCTCACTGTGACTGGACTATACAGCTAACCCTGCTCACTGTGACTGGACTATACAGCTAACCCTGCTCACTGTGACTGCTGGACTATACAGCTAACCCTGCTCACTGTGACTGGACTATACAGCTAACCCTGCTCACTGTGACTGGACTATACAGCTAACCCTGCTCACTGTGACTGGACTATACAGCTAACCCTGCTCACTGTGACTGCTGGACTATACAGCTAACCCTGCTCACTGTGACTGGACTATACAGCTAACCCTGCTCACTGTGACTGGACTATACAGCTAACCCTGCTCACTGTGACTGGACTATACAGCTAACCCTGCTCACTGTGACTGCTGGACTATACAGCTAACCCTGCTCACTGTGACTGGACTATACAGCTAACCCTGCTCACTGTGACTGGACTATACAGCTAACCCTGCTCACTGTGACTGGACTATACAGCTAACCCTGCTCACTGTGACTGCTGGACTATACAGCTAACCCTGCTCACTGTGACTGGACTATACAGCTAACCCTGCTCACTGTGACTGGACTATACAGCTAACCCTGCTCACTGTGACTGGACTATACAGCTAACCCTGCTCACTGTGACTGGACTATACAGCTAACCCTGCTCACTGTGACTGGACTATACAGCTAACCCTGCTCACTGTGACTGCTGGACTATACAGCTAACCCTGCTCACTGTGACTGGACTATACAGCTAACCCTGCTCACTGTGACTGGACTATACAGCTAACCCTGCTCACTGTGACTGGACTATACAGCTAACCCTGCTCACTGTGACTGGACTATACAGCTAACCCTGCTCACTGTGACTGGACTATACAGCTAACCCTGCTCACTGTGACTGGACTATACAGCTAACCCTGCTCACTGTGACTGGACTATACAGCTAAGCCTGCTCACTGTGACTGGACTATACAGCTAACCCTGCTCACTGTGACTGCTGGACTATACAGCTAACCCTGCTCACTGTGACTGGACTGTACAGCTAACCCTGCTCACTGTGACTGGACTATACAGCTAACCCTGCTCACTGTGACTGGACTGTACAGCTAACCCTGCTCACTGTGACTGGACTATACAGCTAACCCTGCTCACTGTGACTGCTGGACTATACAGCTAACCCTGCTCACTGTGACTGGACTATACAGCTAACCCTGCTCACTGTGACTGGACTATACAGCTAACCCTGCTCACTGTGACTGGACTATACAGCTAACCCTGCTCACTGTGACTGGACTATACAGCTAACCCTGCGCACTGTGACTGCTGGACTATACAGCTAACCCTGCGCACTGTGACTGCTGGACTATACAGCTAACCCTGCTCACTGTGACTGGACTATACAGCTAACCCTGCTCACTGTGACTGCTGGACTATAGAGCTTTAATGAATGGATGAATTACGTAATTACAGTAATAAGCTCAGCACACACACACACACACACACACACACACACACACACACATCATGTTTGTTTACAGTGTTTCAGGGACATGGCCTATGAGCTAGGTTTGACCCATCAGACACACACACACACACACACACACACACACACACACACACAAGTAAAGGCATTTTGGTTTTAGTAAAGTCTTCTCTAATTACATGTATGGTGTTTAAAATTGAGACACTGAGACACACACACTGACACACCGACATAGACATACACACACACTGAGACACACAGATACACACTGAGACACACAGACATACAGACACACACACACAGACACACACACTGAGACACACAGACACACACACTGAGACACACACAGACACACACAGACAGACACACCGACATACAGACACACACACTGAGACACACACACAGACACCCTTCTTTACAAGCGCACACATGCAAAGACACACACACAAACAGGCCGATACAACTCCTCTCTCTCTCTCTCTATCTCTGATCTATGCAAATCTACAACAAGCTGCAACAGAACCTCTTTCAGAAAGACACACACTTTCTGTTAAACCAGGAGCAGCAGCACAGCTTTTCACGAGAGAGGGGGCAAAAAAACTAAATATCAAAAGCACCTGTGTGTGTGTGTGTGTGTGTGTGTGTGTGTGTGTGTTGCACATTTAAACACAGCATCCGCTTTCATGTGGAGTGACTAACTTCCCTTGTAAAAATTCCCACATTAAAAGCAAGCATTGTAAAGCACAGAGAGGTCTGGTAAAGCATAGGGAAGCATTGTAAAGCACAGAGAGGTCTGGTAAAGCATAGGGAAGCATTGTAAAGCACAGAGAGGTGTGGACAGAAATGAAATTAATTAGGCAAGAGTATGCATCCATACCAACTGTAAAACCACTTGGTGAACTCCAGTGAGCTGTGCTGTGGTCGTGTGTATCACGATACACGCCTCTACATCATGTGAAGGAAGCATCAGGATTCAGGGCTACTCCCTGCTTAGTGTGTTAACATTGTGCAGCTGCACTGGCTGAAACACCTGACTCCACTGGTTCAGAGCTTCCAGTTTCTCCTCCGAGTCTCTGATCAGGAGTCTGAAGTAACTGGATTAACTGAAGCTGAACTGAGAGACTCAGACAAGCCGTGTGTAACTCCCTCCCTGCCTCTCCTCTCCTCTCTCCTCGCTCTCACCCCTCCCCTCAATCCCAGGGAATCCAGGCATCCCTGTGGATTTTCAGGGGGAGACGTCGCTGGGAGCTGTTGTCTAAGCGCTCTGGAATTCCCGGAATTTCCCTCCCAGCGTTTCCAGGAGTTCCCAGACTTTTCACAGGACCTGAAAACAACTCCAGCAGCAGCACTCTACACGGAGAGCAGAGCGCAGTACTCTGAAACCGGAGAGCAGTACTCTGAAACCGGAGAGCAGTACTCTGAAACCGGAGAGCAGTACTCTGAAACCGGAGAGCAGTACTCTGAAACCAGAGAGCAGTACTCTGAAACCAGAGAGCAGTACTCTGAAACCGGAGAGCAGTACTCTGAAACCGGAGAGCAGTACTCTGAAACCGGAGAGCAGTACTCTGCACCCAGAGAGCAGTACTCTGCACCCAGAGAGCAGTACTCTGCACCCAGAGAGCAGTACTCTGCACCCAGAGAGCAGTACTCCGCACCCAGAGAGCAGTACTCTGAAACCAGAGAGCAGTATTCTGCACCCAAAGCAATAAGCAGACTGAAAGCAGCCGCAGCTCCGACGCGTTCACTGAGGAAGCCGCCTGCATTGAGGATTTACAGCCTATCCTGGGGGAAAAAACAGGCTGAGGTACTTTATAGACCATTAAAATAGAATAGGTGTGAGTGTGAGTGTATCAGTTAGTGTGTGTGTGAATGTCTGTCTGGGGGGGTGCGTGTGCGAGGGGGGGGTAGGGTTAGTGCGTGCAGGGGGGGGGTACTCACGCGTTGCAGTAGGGCTTCTTGTCGTAGCCTTTGTAATTCTTCATGTTGAGAGTCATGTGACACACCTCGCAGTGGAAGCATGCTTTGTGCCAGTACTGCAAAACGACAGGGGAGCAAAGGGTTAATCAGAGGAGACGGGCGGGGTGCGCAGAGATCTGTCTCTCTGTCTCTAATTCATTCAAAGCTGCAGGCTGCTTGTTTTATACATAAAAAAACAACACACCACAGAGAGAGAGAGAGAGAGAGGAGGGGAGCACACACACCACAGAGAGAGAGAGAGAGAGAGAGGAGGGGAGCACACACACACACCACAGAGAGAGAGAGAGGAGGGGAGCACACACACACACCACAGAGAGAGAGAGAGGAGGGGAGCACACACACCACAGAGAGAGAGAGAGGAGGGGAGCACACACACCACAGAGAGAGAGAGAGGAGGGGAGCACACACACCACAGAGAGAGAGAGAGAGAGAGAGAAGGGGAGCACACACACACCACAGAGAGAGAGAAGGGGAGCACACACACACCACAGAGAGAGAGAAGGGGAGCACACACACACCAGAGAGAGATTATGCTCTCGCTCTCTCTCTCTCTCTCTCTCTCTCTCTCTCATGTAGATACATTTCAACATGAAATGTTAGCCCAAAGGCTTGTTCATTATCGCTGCCTCCGCCCTTGACGTAATTACTGTATGCAATGTTTTTTCATGAAGCATCCTCCATTTAAATATAAAATAGACAGACACACAGTCACAGACACACAGAGCCACAGACACACAGAGCCAGACATACAGAGCCACAGACAGACAGAGCCACAGACACACAGAGCCACAGACAGACAGACACAGTCACAGACACACAGAGCCACAGACAGACACACAGAGCCACAGACAGACACAGACACACAGAGCCACAGACAGACACAGACACACAGAGCCACAGACAGACACAGTCACAGACAGACACACAGAGCCACAGACAGACACAGACACACAGTCACAGACACAGACAGACACAGAGCCACAGAGTCACAGAGCCACAGACACACAGTCACAGACACAGACAGACACACAGAGCCACAGACACAGACAGACACAGAGTCACACACTCCACACGCTGTAGTGATTCAAATACTCCCTCACGCTCTCTGACTCACTCATTCAGACTCGGCAGCACAGTGTCCCATTCATGCCGGCTGGTCTCGCTCTCTCTCTGTCTGAATCCCTGCATTTACAAGCAGGACAGGAGTGGCTGCTGCACACAGGCTGTTCCCCTGATGCTGTGCAATCTGGGACCCGGAGCCAGCAAAGAGGGGGCGGGGGGGGGGGGGGGGGGGGGGGGGGGGTGAAACCAGGAATGGATCAAACCGCTATGCAAAGCTAGTCCCATCTCCGCTCTGTGTGTCACACTCTCTCTGTATAGAAAGGTGGCTGTGTGGTCCAGTGGTTAAAGAAAAGGGCTTGTAACCAGGAGGTCCCCGGTTCAAATCCCGGCTCACTCACTGACTCATTGTGTGACCCTGAGCAAGTCACTTAACCTCCTTGTGCTCCGTCTTTTGGGTGAGACGTAGTTGTAAGTGACTCTGCAGCTGATGCATAGTTCACACACTCTAGTCTCTGTAAGTCGCCTTGGATAAAGGCGTCTGCTAAATAAACACATAATAATAATAATAACATATCTGTATATAGCGATATTTACCAATGTATCTGCCGTATTATAATTATACAAACTCTCTCACACATACCACTACAAATATGCATAGTTAATTGTCTCTCGCCATACCTTATAACACATACCAATACACAACCAAGCGCGCTTGTACAAACTCATACAAGAAAATGCCCCCCTATCTATCTACCCCTCCCCACCCCTCCCTCAGTCCCGGGAGACCGCGCTGAATCAATTTCATTCAATTCTGAGTCTCTTCGTTTTGCGGTAATTCGATTGGACTGTCCTTTTGAGACAAATTAGGACTCGGCCTGTTTGTTAACCCTTTTAAATAGACACAGGGAGCACGGCTAGCCAGCGTGGGACAGAGATATCCTACCATCCAGACAGGGAGCGGGTTTCCTGCGTCACTATCACACCGTGAATCCATATGTACACAGCCCCTCGCGCTAGTATACGAAGCCACAGTGTGAAAACATTTTAATTTTTTTAAAGCGATGCTGTCAGCAAGGAGAAAATAAATAAATCAACTTTTCACCTCTTTAATAACCGACCCTTTCATTAACAAAGATCGGAAATGACACGGCACTGAAAGAACAATCCGGAGGTTCAAATTAAAAACAGACCTGGCATGTGTGTGTGTGTGTGTGAGAGAGAGAGAGTGAGGCTGTGTGTGTGTGAGAGAGAGAGAGAGAGACAGTGAGTGTGTGAGAGAGAGAGTGAGGCTGTGTGTGTGTGTGTGAGAGAGAGAGAGAGAGAGGCTGTGTGTGTGTGAGACAGAGAGAGAGAGAGACAGTGAGTGTGTGTGAGAGAGAGAGACAGTGTGTGTGTGTGAGAGAGAGTGAGGCTGTGTGTGTGTGAGAGAGAGAGAGTGAGGCTGTGTGTGTGTGTGAGAGAGAGTGAGGCTGTGTGTGTGTGTGTGAGAGAGAGTGAGGCTGTGTGTGTGTGAGACAGAGAGAGAGAGAGGCTGTGTGTGTGTGAGACAGAGAGAGAGAGAGGCTGTGTGTGTGAGAGAGAGTGAGGCTGTGTGTGTGTGAGAGAGAGAGAGTGAGGCTGTGTGTGTGTGTGAGAGAGAGTGAGGCTGTGTGTGTGTGTGTGAGAGAGAGTGAGGCTGTGTGTGTGTGAGAGAGAGAGACAGCGAGTGTGTGCGAGAGAGAGTGAGGCTGTGTGTGTGAGACAGAGAGAGAGAGAGAGGCTGTGTGTGTGAGACAGAGAGAGAGAGAGAGAGAGGCTGTGTGTGTGAGACAGAGAGAGAGAGAGAGGCTGTGTGTGTGTGAGACAGACAGAGAGAGGCTGTGTGTGTGTGAGAGAGAGTGAGGCTGTGTGTGTGTGTGTGTGAGAGAGAGTGAGGCTGTGTGTGTGTGTGAGAGAGAGTGAGGCTGTGTGTGTGTGAGAGAGAGTGAGGCTGTGTGTGTGAGACAGAAAGAGAGAGTGAGGCTGTGTGTGTGAGACAGAGAGTGAGACTGTGTGTGTGAGACAGAGTGAGACTGTGTGTATATATATATATATATATATATTCAACGCACGTCTGTTCTATATTGATACACTACTGTTGCGTGAAAAAAATACATAAAACGGTTTCTATCAAGTAAATCAGCACTGTGTATCTGATCTTAATCATCTTACTCCACAGTTTATGCTTCTTAAATTATAACGCGCGTGTGTGTGTGTGTATATATATATATATATATATATATATATATATATATATATAAATAATTCCCCGTTGTTTTAGTGGTTTGTATCAGACACATTGTAACGACGTGTGTCTGTCGTGAGTCGGGCTGTGCGCAACGTTGCTGTTATTGACGGTGTTCTGGAATTCACTGGCGGGCGGGGCATGGCTGTTCTCGACAGGAAACTCACTCAAACGCCACATTTCTACACTTTTTGACTCTCTCAAAATGGTTCCTGTTAATATTTTTTTTAACTTCTGCACGATTGAACACACCGCGCCTCCCTATGTCAAACAAAGCTTTTAATTAAAAGGCTGTCCGGCTGCAGACAGACAGACAGACAGTAACCGACCCACCCCGCGGCCAGCTTCCACGTAATGCGTTTAATCCTGCAGCTAAGAAAATCTACTCAACACGCCAGTGTAGAAAAACCAAAACCAAAACCTTCCAACATTATTACAAACAAAGCGATCATTCACAATACTAGCTTCACCGCTATTAATGAAAACACACACACACACACACACACACACATTATATATATATATTAATAAATATAGTGACTGGACAAGTCTATTTGAGCTCGAATTTCACATACACTCCGTCCCTCCCTCTCTCTCGCTCATATACACACACACACACGGTTGCGTTGCCCGGTCCATCTCGCAGCATGTCCGCTTATTTATTTACCTTGTCCAGGCAGTTCACTTTCTCTGTCGGATAAACGACTTTTCCGCACCTGCCGCAGCTCGGGTTCATATTGTCCGGATTATTGGCTGGTTTTTTTTTTTGGCGGGGGTTGTCTTGTTCCCCACCAAAAAAACAAAAACAAAAAAGTGTGCGGGTAGTGTTTCTCGATGTAGCAGTTTTTCGTGTTTTTTTTCCGCTGTTGTTTTTGGGCGGCCGGTTTGATCAAACGCACGGACTGAGCAGCAGCGCAACACGGAGGAGGGGCGAGCGCGATCCACACAAGCGGCCAGATTTGAAAAAGGACTGGAGAGATCGGGAGCGCGGAAAGCGCGCCTCCTCGGGCTGCGATAACCTTAAACAAGAATTTAGACTGTCAGTCAGATAGATAAACGGCTTATTGGACTGTCGTTTACTTATCGTCGAGGCATCATCTTTAAAATAAGGCTATATATATATATATATATATATATATATATATATATATATATATATATATATATATATATATGTGTGTTAGTAATGAGTCGTTGTTTTCTTATAGGGTTAGCACCCTATTTCGTGTTTGTGTTTGGGAGTGGGTTTAGATAAGGTAGTTTCTAAAATGGTTGGATTACGCGCCGAGGCGCGCTCTGTTGCGCACCACTGGCGAATTACAACGTTCCTCCCCCCCCCACTTTAAATGTAAAACTGTGGGTGACGTTGCAAAACAAACAGAAAACCAGTAAGTTATTCTGTAAGGCGTCCAGGATCTGTCACGATGATTAATAACCCAAATCCACAAGCAGACTTGGGGCGCGTCTGGTGTTACAAACGCACTTAAAACGAGCTGCGTTTGGGACAGCAGTTATTTGTGAAAGGTGTAACATGGTAACTGTGATTGCTGAGACAAGACGGGGGTATAGCTCAGTGGTAGAGCATTTGACTGCAGATCAAGAGGTCCCCGGTTCAAATCCGGGTGCCCCCTCAAATTTTTTTTTATTTTGATATAGAATAGTATTTTATTTTTGTTAGCCAGAACTTGAAATCGGCCATAAAGATGAGAACCATTTTATTTTAAATACAAAACAATACAGAACGTTTCAAACCCGAGGAGGTCCGTGGCTTTCATCTCTGCTCATCGGGGTCCAAGTAGCGGATTTTATCCCCGAACGTCAGTCTAGTTGAAGTCTGATTTACAGCGTCAGCGCAGTCTATAGCTGTCATGTTAATACATTTTCATAGTTTGGATGTAGTGAAGCGCCACGTCTTCTAACCTAGACAGCGGGCAAATGCTGCAATTCCATCTGTGTAGTTTTAGCGACACCTAGCGGCGAGATTGTTTATAACCCTGGTTTAGTGCAGTAAACACGAAGCTGAGACGCAGCGGATGTGGTTCAGGACAGCGAGGGGGTATAGCTCAGTGGTAGAGCATTTGACTGCAGATCAAGAGGTCTCCGGTTCAAATCCGGATGCCCCCTTACACGACATTTTAAACAAAGTGCTGATTTTTTTAAAGGATTTTGCAAATGGTTCTAAAAAACCAATTCTAAAACCTAATGTCTCTGTCTTTCCTGTCTTGCTCACCCTGCTGTATAATTACAGGCAGGACAGGAGCGTGTTCCCTGAGTTAGGAGAGGAGAGGAGAGGAGAGGAGAGCAGCCAAGCGTGCCGCAATATCAGCCTGCAAAAACAGAGGGAGAGAGAGCACTGATCACACTTATATGAATGACACCTCAAAGACAAAATAACTAATACGAAATATACCTGATACAAGATATACAATAGAGACCTGATACAAGATATACAATAGAGACCTGATACAAGATATACAATAGAGACCTGATACAATGACAAGAGGAGGGTTGATGTGTGATACAGCATAGCACAGCACAGTGTGATACAGCACAGCACAGTGTGATACAGCACAGCACAGCACAGTGTGATACAGCACAGCTCAGCACAGTGTGATACAGCACAGCACAGTGTGATACAGCACAGCACAGTGTGATACAGCATAGCACAGCACAGTGTGATACAGCACAGCACAGTGTGATACAGCACAGCACAGCACAGTGTGATACAGCACAGCACAGTGTGATACAGCACAGCTCAGCACAGTGTGATACAGCACAGCACAGTGTGATACAGCATAGCACAGCACAGTGTGATACAGCACAGCACAGTGTGATACAGCACAGCACAGTGTGATACAGCACAGCTCAGCACAGTGTGATACAGCACAGCACAGTGTGATACAGCATAGCACAGCACAGTGTGATACAGCACAGCACAGTGTGATACAGCACAGCACAGCACAGTGTGATACAGCACAGCACAGTGTGATACAGCACAGCACAGTGTGATACAGCACAGCTCAGCACAGTGTGATACAGCACAGCACAGTGTGATACAGCACGGCACAGCACAGTGTGATACAGCACAGCACAGTGTGATACAGCACAGCTCAGCAGAGTGTGATACAGCACAGCTCAGCACAGTGTGATACAGCACAGCTCAGCACAGTGTGATACAGCACAGCACAGTGACAGCATGGCAAAGCATAGGCAAGCACTGTAAAGCACAGAGAGGTCTGGTAAAGCATATGGAAGCATTGTGAAGCACAGAGAGGTATGGTAAAGCATATGGAAGCATTGTAAAGCACAGAGAAGTATGGTAAAGCATATGGAAGCATTGTAAAGCACAGAGAGGTCTGGTAAAGCATATGGAAGCATTGTTAAGCACAGAGAGGTCTGGTAAAGCATAGGGAAGCATTGTAAAGCACAGAGAGGTCTGGTAAAGCATAGGGAAGCATTGTAAAGCACAGAGAGGTCTGGTAAAGCATAGGGAAGCATTGTAAAGCACAGAGAGGTCTGGTAAAGCATAGGGAAGCATTGTAAAGCACAGAGAGGTCTGGTAAAGCACAGGTAAGCATTGTGAAGCACAGAGAGGTCTGATAAACAAACCATCATAGTAAAAGTATAGCCAAACGTAAAGCATGGGGAAGCACAGAGAGGTCTGGTAAAGCATGTCATAAAATAGGGCAAACCACTAGAGTCACACAGCCTCCCTCCCTTGCTCCCAGCCCCTGTGCTCTAACACATTAAGCCCCTATGCTGTCTCTCTATCGATCCTCTCTGCTCTCAGTGCAGCGTGAGAAGGCAATCCTTGCCTCTCTATTAGCCTTGATTAGCAGAACAGCTCTGAGCCACAAAGCACACCGACCAGAGGCCAGCCAGCAGCGTTGCAGGATCATTGAGACACTGTACCTTTAAGAGAGGGAGAGAGAGAGAGAGAGAGAGGGAGAGAGAGAGAGAGGGAGAGAGGGCGAGAGAGAGAGAGAGAGAGAGAACACATCCATCATAAGCACATTTATTTTGTGGTTCATTCCTAGCTGTACAGAGCATCACTCCTGCACACACACACACACACACGCATACACACACACACGCACACGCGCTGCAGCTACTGAAATATTTTGGAGTGTCTATGCGAGGAGGCTGGAGCTGAGCCTCGTACACAAGGAAGGGAGGAAGGAGAGGAGGAAGGAAGGAAGAAGAGGAAGAAGAAGAAGAAGGAGGGAGTAATAAACTTACAGCAAAGACAAGTGGGTCCAGGTTCACAATGGGCAATGCAGTTTCACAAGGCATGTCTCCTATCTCCATGCATACCTAGTAGCAGGTATTATTTACTTGTGTGTTTAACAACTGCTGCTTGCACATCAGATAAGAGTGCGGACTGACGCTTTAGTGTGTCATATTATTATGATGATTGTTATGATTACGATTGAGATTTTGATCATTAGCAGGATCAATCACACACTGTGTAGATCATTAAAGTAGACCAGCAGTTTTACACTATTATTATTATTATTATTATTATTATTATTATTATTATTATTATTATTATTATTATTATTATTGACATTGTTGCTGCTGTCATTATCGAGAGAGAGAGAGTGAAACTGACTGAATGAAAGAAGAGAGTGAGGGTGAGAGGAGGACAGGGTGACACACCGGGGCGCTGCCGTTTGATATTTTGCTGACAGAGAGAGAGAAAGAGAGAAGAGAGGACAGAGAGACAGAGAAGTATTGTGCTACACCGGAGAAACAGGGAGAAATAGACATTGCCATTGTGCATGCATTTATAAACAAAGACATACATATATATATATATATATATATATATATATATATATATATATATATATATATATATATATATATATATATACATTATAGTTCATATGTATTTGTATATATATATTTATGTGTACAGAAGTACAGGGGTAAGCGAGGGGGTGTTATCTTCTGCAGAGCGAGGGATGAGAGGATTGCTTTGCAAGAGCGAGGGTAGGGAGGGATGCAGCTATATTTTGCTGAGAGATTGAAGGACTGGTGCAGAGCTCTGCTGTGGGTTAGGATTAGGGTTAGGGTTAGGACTAGGGTTAGGACTAGGGTTAGGGTTAGGGTTGGGTGGAGGGAGGGGTGTAGAGCTCTGCTGTGGGTTAGGGTTGGGTTAGGGTTGGGTGGAGGGAGGGAGGGGTGCAGAGGTCTGCAATGGGGTTGGAGTAGGATTAGGGTTAGGGTTGGGTGGAGGGAGGGAGGGGTGTAGAGCTCTGCTGTGGGTTAGGGTTGGGTTAGGGTTGGGTGGAGGGAGGGAGGGGTGCAGAGGTCTGCAATGGGGTTGGAGTAGGATTAGGGTTAGGGTTGGGTGGAGGGAGGGAGGGGTGTAGAGCTCTGCTGTGGGTTAGGGTTGGGTTAGGGTTGGGTGGAGGGAGGGAGGGGTGTAGAGCTCTGCTGTGGGTTAGGGTTGGGTTAGGGTTGGGTGGAGGGAGGGAGGGGTGCAGAGGTCTGCAATGGGGTTGGAGTAGGATTAGGGTTAGGGTTAGGGTTGGGTGGAGGGAGGGGTGTAGAGCTCTGCTGTGGGTTGGTTGTTTTTTTCTTTTTTCTGCAGTTTGTTTTTGCTCCATGGCCTCACAGGGAAATGATAGCTTTGTTGCCGTGGAGAGAGAATTACCAGGGGGATGAGAGAGGAGGAGAGAAGGGAAGGGAGCGGGATTGGGAAGAGAGAGAGCAGAAGTGACAGGGGAGAGAAGGAGGAGAGATATTGAAGAAGGAAGCGTGTGAATATATTATTGGACAGGTGTGCAAATATAAAGTACCGGTCTGCTATAATATATCTGAGTCACTTAGGAGTTTTTTGTAATTAAACGGAAAGTAGCATAACCAGCCCTGGAGTTCAGAACTCCCCTCGATGAAGTCTATTATTATTATTATTATTATTATTATTATTATTATTATTATTATTATTATTATTATTATTATTATTATTATTATTATAGAAATGATCAGGAGCCAGGAGTTTGAGCAGGGTTAGAAACTCACACTAGCCCTGCTGCTGCACCCAGTCCTGGGGTTCAGAACTCACTTTCTCCTTGTCCGGGAATATTATTGAAATGACCAGGAGTTTGAACAGTCAGTCCCCCTGGTAAATGTGCTCACAATTAACCGATTCTCATCACAGTGTGAATAAGCCTCCCCTGTTAATAACAGGGCTTGTTAGTGCGTCTATAAGGGAAGAACATTTTATTTCAAAATCAAACTCCGGGCTGAGAGAGACGCTGCGTGATTATAATGTTCGTTAATATTAACACGCGCACAGAAAGACCGCCGTTGGGTTCTTCTCATGCGCGAGGTGGCTGTTCTCGCGCAAATGGCGCCAGGATCAACCCTCCTCGAGCTTGTGTTAGTTACCTCAGAGACCCAGAGACTGAACACAGAGACGCGATTTTAATTAATCAATCTTAAAAAATAAGGTATTCTCAAGTTCGTATAACATATCAATACCACCACCAGCATACATAGGTAAGTTAAACTTGATTTTAATATTTGGGTTTTTAACAGATCATGTTTTTTTTCATTTTATGTAGAAAACACAAGGAGACTCACGACGTCTCTTAAGGAACATATGAAGCCGGTTCGTGTATATTCTGTCCAGTCATTTTTTTCCTGTTCAGAACTCAGGAAGAAAACGTAAATTGACTCGCTTTTTTACATTCTAATCTTGAAATGATAAATAAATAAATCGAGAATTAAGTGGTTTGCCGTTTTCCAATTTTAAATTCTGAAAAAAAAACATGTTTCGCCTTGACTTTGTTTATGAAATATATGAAATAAATAGAAACTTAACCACAAGGTTAAACGGGCGAGTGCACCGAATTCTGCATTAAGACTGAATCGCACTATTGTCATGGATATGGTTTACCACATAACATTTCAAGCAATACGATTTTAATACCTGTTGTTATGATGCTCTAAATAAACTAACCTGCTACACACACTGCCAGCGTATGTTTAAAATACAACATTGATATAGCATTTCGATTTCAACACCACGTCACTTGAACATACTTTGCATAAAATATTTTCTAAATAAAGTTGTTAAAGCAGGAGAAAGGCAGACCAAAATAAATAAATACATAAATAAATGATCGAGTAGGCAGTGCCTCCTCCGAAGAGCCAGCCACTGTGTAGCAGTGTCTCCTTCCCTCTGTCTCCTTCCCTCTGTCTCCTCTTTATTTCCACACTGTGTGTCCTCTGGTCCTGGTTTCTGTGCCACTCACAAAGGGCGTCTTGAATGAAGAGAAAGTGTGTTTTATAACTGGCATGAATACATACCCTCCCCATCTCATTTCATTGCTCTTTTTTTAACAAAATAGCCCTTCATTAAATGACCATTTGATGTAATTGTGCTTCATACAGGAAATCACATGTATTGTGATGCGGATTGCATATCGACCTGCATGTGGGAATAGGGATCATTACACCCCTGCTGGAAACTCTTCAAAATAAAACTCAACAACTCTGAATTCTTTCAGAGAGGCAGTTTTAGCTGAAGACGCTGCAGAGCCTTAGTAATGAATGCTGTCAGGCTGTGAGCGAGGGGATTGGCTTCAGGGGGAATGGGAGCAATGCAGAGTCAATTGAGAAGAAATAATAATATATTCTGCTATACGTGATGTATTCACTGCCTTAGAGCTGAGGGACTGAGAGAGGGAGGGAGGCAGTGAGGGCTAAAGCTTAGAGCTGAGGGACTGAGAGGGAAACTTTTAGCGAGGTCAGTTTACTGTGGTATGTTTTTTGCTTTATCATACCTCTCTGTGCTTTACAATGCTTCTCTATGCTTTACCATACCTCTATGTTTTACAATGCTTCTCTATGCTTTACCATACCTCTATGTTTTACAATGCTTCTCTATGCTTTACCATACTTCTCTGTGCTCTGTCTGTCTGCCTGCCTGTCTGCCTATCTGTCTGTCTGTCTGTCTGTCTGTCTATGTATGTGAGTCTGTCTGTCTGTCTGTCTGTCTGTCTGCCTGCCTGTCTGTCTGTCTGTGAATCTGTCTGTCTGCCTGTCTGTCTGTGAATCTGTCTGTCTGCCTGTCTGTCTGTTTGTGAGTGTCTGTCTGTCTGTGAATCTGTCTGTCTGCCTGTCTGTATGTTTGTGGGTCTGTCTGTCTGTCTGTCTGCCTGTCTGTCTGTTTGTGAGTGTCTGTCTGTCTGTGAATCTGTCTGTCTGTCTGTCTTTCTCCTCGTTTGGGCTGGCATGGTTCTGGTGTGGGGCGTGTTCTCCTGCTATACCCGGGGTCCCTCCATGACTATGGAAGGCTGAATGAATAGTTTACTGAAGCATCGCTATGAATGAAGTCCACCTGATAGTGCTGCTCTTGTACCCTCACGGCTGTTTTCAAGACCCTAATGCACCCGTTCACCGTGCTGGAATAGCGACCGGTTTGAGGAGCGAGACAGAGACACTTCAGGCTTGGTGCTCCTGTGGTTAGAGAATGGGGCTTGTTGATACCAGGAGGTTCCTAGTTCAGTCGCAGCTCAGCCACTGACTCACTGTGTGTGACCCTGAGTAAGTCACTTAACCTCCTTGTGCTCTGTCCTTCAGATGAGACCTAAAACAAACAAGGTCCTATTTTGGTGACTGCAGCAGCAGTTGTGATGCATAGCTCACCCCCCTAGTCTGCTAAATGACAAAATAATCTTCCGCGGCCACCGCAATCCCAAATCGAATTGAGCATGTCTGGGATGAACTTTGACAAAGCGTTCGGCATGAAATCGCGCGTGAAATGTTAATGCCTGAATACGCTCCCCTTCCTCGAGAATTCTACCTCCTTGTTGCCTAGTTCCAGCTCACTAACGCTCAGAGCTTATTTTGAGTGTGGCAGTGTTACTGTAACAGTGTACCCCCACCCCTTATAAAAGTGTCCCACAATAAAAGCACAGCAAAGTGTAATAAATCACAGTGAAAGCATGGTAAAGCTAAGCACTGTAAATCAGAGAAGTATGATAAAACATATTAAATAAGCAATCTGGGATAAACTGGTAAATGCATAGCATAACCATGGAAAAAGCATTGGGAGGAAACTGCAAATTGACCATGGTAAACTTTTCTAAAGGGTATGTATGCATACAGGGAGGGAAGTAAGACTCCCATATATACATAGTGAGAGACAGTATACTGTACATTCAACCCTACTCTCTCTCCCTCTCCCTCTCTCAACTCAGCGCAGTGAAGTGGAAAGCAAGCTGGCAGGCAGGGGGGGGAGGAGGGAGGCAGGCAGGTGAACTCTTGCTGGGAGACTAAGTGCTTTTGAGCCCTTTAGCAATCCTTAATAGCAGTCAAGCGAAACAGGAAAGATGAAAAAAAACGATATATATATAGCATGCCACAAACCATACAAAGGAGGGGTTTTGCAAAAAACTAGCAATACATCAGTGCCCCGGGTGAAACAGGGACACGTGCTGGTCCTGTGAAAGGTTGAGTCACATGGAGCTGTTTTTTGTGTGCCTGTGTGTGTGTGTGCGCCTGTGTGTGTGCGTGTGTCTGTGTGTGCCAGAGTCTATGCGTGTACCTGTGTCTGTGTGTGCCTGTGTCTATGTGTGTGTGTGTGCCTGTGTCTGTGTGTGTGCGTGTGTCTGTGTGCGTGTATCTGTGTGTGCCTGTGTATTTGTGTTTACGTCTCTGTGTGTGTGTTTGTGTGTGTACGTGGGTCTGTGCGTGTGTTTTGCAGTATTTTAAAAGCAGACGGACAGATTGCTCAGCAGGGACTGTGTTGACTGTTTAATTAACAGTTTCAGAGATCGCTGGCAGAGGACAGAGATTCAACTGCTAGGGTTTTTTTTGTTTTGACCACTCGGCAGACAGAATCGGATTAATAGGCAGTCCAAGATTACTGCTAATCGGGGTCTGTGAAACCAGCCCTAAACCTTCAAACCTTTTGTGAAAGCGTTTATTTAAACCGTTTCAAATGTTGAGTGAGTAGGTGGGTGAAATTCAGCATGTACTGAACACCCATCTTTATAGTGTGCTTTCATGTGGATTTCAAATTGACATAGATTTTCACACAGAGTATGGGACCACAGTGGTTTACGATGCAGCAAATCTGTAAATGATGAAACTTTTGGTGAAAATTAACGATCCTCATAAACCAGTGCGTTTGTGGGAAGGGTATGAAATCTGTTTAGAGCTATTGATTATTCACAGCTACCCTAACACCAACCTCAACCCTATTCCCAAACCCTAACCCCAACCTCAACCCGATTCCCAACCCCTAACCCCAACCTCAACCCTATTCCCAAACCCTAACCCCAACCTCAACTCGATTCCCAACCCCTAACCCCAACCTCAACCCTATTCCCAAACCCTAACCCCAACCTCAACCCTATTCCCAACCACAAACCCAACCCACCCCAACCCTATTCCCAAAAAACCTGAGAAATACCGTCATGCAAAAAAAAAAAAAAAAACCTTTTTACAAACTGATTTTGAATTTGAAAGGAGGAGAGAGAAGGGGGGAGATAGAGAGAGAAGGGGAGAGAGCGTTAAAGAGGTGGGTGTTTGAGCAAACATCCTTCCCCTTTTATTTTTCCCCATTGACTCCACATGATTGCTCTTCTGAAAGGCAACGTCTTTACAATGGCACTGAGGACACTTGAAGGACATTCGATAGAAACAGCAGAGCTGAGCCAAGCACAGAGCTGCCGTTCCTGTTTAAAATGAAGAGTAATGATCCTCGACAGCACAGACACACTGACATGCGCACACACACTGACACGCACAGACACACTGACACGCACACACACAGTGCTTGGTATCTGGTGTATAGATGTGATATATGATATATATTTAACAGCAGCAGTAAGGCTTGTTCAGAAATGTGTAGAAAGCCTTCTTGGCCGCTGCTCTTATCTGGCCCGCTGCACACAGGCAGGCCGTCGTGCGGAGCTAATCTGTGACAGAGGATCCCTGATAGGAAGGCGCTGTCGTTCGCAGCAGCTCCGTGTGTGTGTGTCAGTGTCTGTGTGTGTGTGTGTGTATGTCAGTGTGTGTCAGTGTCTGTGTGTGTGTCACTGTGTGTGTGTGTGTGTGTCAGTGTCTGTGTGTGTGTCAGTGTCTGTGTGTGTGTGTCAGTACATGTGTGTGTGTGTGTCAGTGTCTGTGTGTGTGTCAGTGTCTGTGTGTGTGTGTAAGTGTATGTGTGTGTGTCAGTGTCTGTGTGTGTGTGTCAGTGTCTGTGTGTGTGTGTGTATGTCAGTGTGTGTCAGTGTCTGTGTGTGTGTCAGTGTCTGTGTATGTCAGTGTGTGTCAGTGTCTGTGTGTGTGTCAGTGTCTGTGTGTGTGTGTGTATGTCAGTGTGTGTCAGTGTGTGTGTGTGTGTCAGTGTCTGTGTGTGTGTCAGTGTCTGTGTGTGTGTGTGTCACATTCAGTGCCCTTATAAAAGTTTCCCACAGTAAACTGTAATAAAGCAAAGCGTAATCAAGCACAGTGAAAGCACGGTAAAGCTAAGCATTGTAAGTCCTAGAGCAAGTCACTTTAGCGTTGGCATCACCAAGATTTATTCATTCATTTATTTTCATTTATAACAATTGTCAATGCACAAAAAAAAGAAAGCACAGTACTGTAAAAATAAATAAATCCATTAATAAAAGTTCCATGTTGTATCGACGTTGCGCTTAGATTTCTGTTCAGTGGAGCGGAGAGGAAGATTCCTCGCGGTTATTGAATTACCAGCCGGCTGTCATTCCCTGCTTTCTGCGTGCCTGTGTGTGTGCCTGTAAGAGAGTGTGTGTGTATGTGTGTGTGTGTATGGCTGTATACATGTGTGTGTGTATGTGTGCATCAGTCACTTTGTGTATATCTCTGTGTGTTTGTTAATTCCTCTAACACATTAGTTTAAGGTTATGAGATTCGGGGGCACCACTGAAGCGGCGAGCATGTGTTCATTCTCGTGAGCATATGGGACTGAGGTGCAGAGGCATCTGGTGTGCCGCGGAGGGGGCAGACACACACACATACAGGCAGGTAGGCAGCACCCTGGGAAACTGAGGATAGTGCATCGATTTTGAAATGAAGCACAGATTTGCAAGGCAGTTTTCCTTCCATTGCTTTTGCAAGCACTGTGGGTCTGGCATTACCTCCCTTAAAAAAAAGCTTACTGTGTAAACTTCCTCCCATGCTTTTCCCCTGCATGTTATACTATGCGTTTGCTGTGGTTTGCCATGTTTTTTATTAGTATGCTTTACCAGACCCCTCCGTGCTTTACAATGCTTCCCTATGCTTTACCATACGTCTCTGTGCTTTACAATGCTTCCCTATGCTTTACCAGACCTCTCTGTGCTTTACAATGCTTCCCTATGCTTTACCAGACCTCTCTGTGCTTTACAATGCTTCCCTATGCTTTACCAGACCGCTCTGTGCTTTACAATGCTTCCCTATGCTTTACCAGACCTCTCTGTGCTTTACAATGCTTCCCTATGCTTTACCAGACCTCACTGTGCTTTACAATGCTTCCCTATGCTTTACCACACCTCTCTGTGCTTTACAATGCTTCCCTATGCTTTATCAGACCTCTCTGTGCTTTACAATGCTTCCCTATGCTTTCTTACACTCTCCTGTGTTTTCCCTGCTTGCTGTCAGTGCAGTGAGTGTGTTCAGTGTGTGTGTGTGTGGGTGTGTGTGTGTGTGTGTGTGTCGGAGCTGGCACACCCCTCAGCACTGGCAGCACACTGATAGCAACGAGAGCTGCGCTGGGGATTCCAAGTGAAGCAAAGCCAAAGCAAAGCCACTCACAGCATGGAGAGGGAAATGCATTGCAGTAACAAGCAGGAGCTCCTGTGTTATATAGACAGGTAGAGTGAGAGACAGATTGGGATTTGGATACATAGATACATAGATAGAGAAAGAGAAACAGACAGATTGATAGACTGATATGTAGTGAGGGAGGGAGCAGTTCAGTCTCCATGCCTCAAGCCTGCCCTGGCCTGGAGGGAGCTGTCAGTGTACTTACCTGTCACAGTTAGTGTGAATATGTCTAATTAGAAAGTAACGCACAGTGGATATTATTATTAAACTTTGATGCCAGGGTTTGAGAGGCACAGGCAGTTTACTGAAGCACTTGATCTTGCAGGGTCACGCAGGCTGGTCTACTAACATTTCACTCCTACCTCTCAGCATTCACCTTGTCCATTTATTACCACCGTGAAAGCTTAGCAAAGCTCAGCAAAGTGCAATAACCTTTTTAGCAGTTTACCATGGGAAATCTGCCCAGTAATTTAAAATCTTCCCCTTGATTTCTGGAGTGAGATTTCTAATTGTGTGAACAAAGTGCAGGGATATCTCACACAGAGCGAGGCTGAGTTCTGAGACACGGGTGCGAGAGCGAGGCTGAGTTCTGAGACACGGGTGCGAGAGGGGGAGGGGAGGGTTTAATCGCCTGAAAGGGTCTTTGTGATATACACCGGCAGACAGACCTTCATTGTGAATCTGATTCTTCGAGACATTCTTAGCAATATGCATGCGGTTTCTGAGAGATGGAGAGGGGGGAGGAGAGAGAGAGAGGGGAGAGGAGAAAGAGAGGAGACAGAAAGAAAGAGGTGTCAGAAATGTTATGCACAGTATAATTTTGCAGCCAGCAGCCTCCTCAATGGAGATGCAGAGTAGAGGCCTTTCAATACATCTGCTCTGTTCCTACAGTTATTTATTTATTTATTTATTTATTTTTAAATTCTGTTACATGTTTTTGGCAACAAAACCTTGGGCAATGCTTGTGTGACTCGTCATGTCGATAAAGATCATTCGAGTTTGAAGCGAGAGAGAGAAAGAAAAGAAGAAGAAGCAGAAATGACTGCCCTGCCAGCTCGTGCTTCTCTGTGTGTTGGATGTTCTGGCTGTGGCAGTATTTGCATAGCTTGTCATGCCGATAAAGACGAGTGAATTTGAGAGACAGATCTGAGGGATAGAGAAAGACAGAGACAGATATAGAGAGAGAGAGAGAGACAGACAGACAGACGTCTTGCGTTCTCTCTGTGCAAAACACGGTGAAGATATTTAAAATGTTCTTTCAAAGGTACAGGATTAAAATACATTCTGAAAAAGAAATAAAAGTGTGTGTTTGAAGCTGACATCCTATTGAAGACACTGAGAAAGACTTCCAGTTGCAATTTCTGTCTTCATTAAGTTCGTGTTAGTCCTATTAAAATATTCTGGGGCGCCGATGGGGAAATTGCAGTTACAGAGACAAATACAATCTCAGTATTGCACATTGAAGCGAGGAGAAAGATTTGACAAACTGCAAACTCTGATTCATTAATCCATATGGACTTCTCAAAACAGAAAGGAAACCAGAGCTCATTAAATCACAGCAGAAAGATTCATCACCCAGAAACCTTAACCCATTAATCATTCATCTCAGGATAAAGACAATTATAAAGCTTACATTTTTAATGTAATATGAAACTTATTAATGGATTAACAGTTAATATATAAAACATCAAACTGTTAATTATGTATAATGTGTGTTTATAGATAGATAGATAGATAGATAGATAGATAGATAGATAGATAGATAGATGCTGGAAACTTGTCAAGCAGACCAGCATTTGGGCTTTAGTGCCTTCATCAGTGCTATTGAAACTAGAAGAGACTGAGTCAAACAGCCTGTATAATATTCTATTGAGATTGCACACAGCGCCCTGTATGATTTTCTGTATGTGTATTAAATCGTGTTTCTCCTCCCTGCGTGTGCGTGTCCCGCGCAGACCCCGAGCGTCCCGGTGCACACATGATCTCGACGGACGACGCTGAGTACCCGCGGGAGTTCCGGACGCTGGGGAGCGGGGGGGCGGTGCGGCGCTTCTCCAGCGCGGGGCTGGTGCACACGTCCGAGCGAGTCCAGAGCCTGGAGGCACTCAGCAGCCTGCCCAGGAGAGAATCCTTCCTGCCCCCGCACCACCAGGGCTCGCCAGCAGGGGGCATGAGGGGCCAGCAGGACAGGGTGCGAGAGCAGGTACCTGACTACCACACTGAGGGAGGGGTGCCCTTACAAAAGTTATTAATTATTATTACTAATTAGTCATTTAGCAGACGTTTTTATCCAAAAAAGACAAGGGGGTGAATTGTGCATCAACAACTGCTGCTGCAGAGTCACTTCCAAAAGTCTCATCCGAAGGACAGAGCACAAGGAGGTCAAGTGACTTGCTCAGGGTCACACACACAAAGTGAGTCAGTAAACCACTTGACTATTTTTTTCCCACAGTATTTTTGCAGTTTGTACCCCCATGCTTTTCCACGTGGTTATACTATGCATTTACCATAGCTCAGCCTGGTTTGCCATGTTTTTTAATATGCTTTACCAGACCTCTCTGCTTTACAGTGCTTCCCTATGCTTTACCAGACCTCTCTGTGCTTTACAATGCTTCCCTATGCTTTACCAGACCTCTCTGTGCTTTACAATGCTTCCCTATGCTTTACCAGACCTCAGTGCTTTACAATGCTTCCCTATGCTTTGTGGTCTCTCTCTCTCTCTCTCTCTCTCTCTCTCTCTCTGCATGACTGGCGCAGTCCTTCACTCTCTCTGCCACACAAAAGTGCTGCAGGTTCAGAGAGAGAGAGAGAGAGAGAGACAGGTGGAGTCCTAAGTTGTCAAGGCAACCCTGTGCCTTATAAGGATATCAATGCTATCAGCTTGCAAAGGTCAGGTTTGAGAAAGAGAGGGAGGGAAGGAGGGAGGGAGGGAGAGCAGTGGCATGTAATGAAGGTAGAGAGAGAAAGAGAGAGAGAGAGACACATCAATATCTGGAGAATGCAATGCTGCTTTTAACAACCTGTGTTTGACACCGCTGGGAGTGGGCGGGAGATAGATGAACATACAATGACATCACGACATCGACGAAATCCCAGTGAAACTGTAAAAATAAAAAAAATCATCACGGAAAAAATCATGAGATAGATAATTACCTGACGATCGGAACTGAACGAGACAGGGAGGGAGGGAGGGAGGGAGAAAGGGAGGGAGAGAGAGAGAGAGGCAGAGCAACGTCAGGGTCTTTGGAATTGCAGGCGGTTCGGATCGTGCTGTAGATGCTGCTGCTGATATTGGGAGATTTACACTGAGGAAAACGATAAGGAATATTTAAGGTGGACCCTTCCAGGCACTGAAGCTACAAAGCCCAGGAGGTAAGCCAGCTCTGGGCTACCTTAAAAAGAGTGATGCAGCATCGAATGTGTGGTGCTGGTGTTTGGGGGGGTGAAGGAGGAGCATTCTGGAGTAGATGCAGGCAGGGATTGCCTGGGCTGCCCTGTGTGTGTCGGCTCAGCTGAGCTGTGCTGCAGTGCAATGCAATGCAACATGGCTATGAGGACATGCTGCAATCTGCAATGCTGTTGTTGTTACTACTACTATTATTATTAATCTGAGTGATTCAGAGAGAGGTGCTTTGAGTCCACGCTGTCTCTCCCTGTGCTGAGTGATTCAGAGAGAGCTGCTTTGAGTCCACGCTGTCTCTCCCTGTGCTGAGTGATTCAGAGAGAGCTGCTTTGAGTCCACACTGTCTCTCCCTGTGCTGAGTGATTTAGAGAGGTGCTTTGAGTCCACACTGTCTCTCCCTGTGTTTGCTCAGACTCAAAGGTTACTAAGAATTCTCAGTAACAGAAATAAGCACTGGCATCAGTAACTAGCAAACTGCTGTGTGAAATGCTGTCACACCGGAGCAGAGGCAAACTAAACCAGGGCTGCACAATGAAAACTGCAGGTAATGTGAAAGACTGTCAAAGCGTTTCTTTTACCGTGCTGCTGAGATCGAGACAGATTTCCTGCTTCACGACGTGTGTGTCTGTCTGTGTGTCTGTGTGTGTGTCTGTCTGTGTGTCTGTGTGTGTGTCTGTGTGTGTGTCTGTCTGTGTGTGTGTCTGTCTGTGTGTCTGTGTGTGTGTCTGTCTGTGTGTCTGTCTGTGTGTCTGTATGTGTCTGTGTGTGTGTCTGTCTGTGTGTCTGTCTGTGTGTCTGTGTGTGTCTGTGTGTCTGTCTGTGTGTGTGTCTGTGTGTGTGTCTGTCTGTGTGTCTGTGTGTGTCTGTGGATGGTAAAGCATAGGTGAGCATTGTAAAGCACAGAGAGGTATGATAAAGTGAGGTATGATAAAGCGTGTACATGGCATTTCAGGGTAAACTATGGTAAATGCGTAGTATAACATACTATAAAATACTATTGTAAACCTTTCTAAGGCTGTCAGTGCAGTGATTAAGACTCTTGGTCAGGGAGTGTGTTCTCATAGTGTAGCGAATCTCCTACTGGCAGCTGAGGAGTTTATAACACTGACGTCAGCCTGAGACCCGTACTGACCTCTCTACTACAGAGCCCGCCCTTCAAGTGAATGGTTAGGGGTTCCTCTTGGAACCGTGTGGTTTGTGGTTTGTGGTTTGCACCCTCGTCTCTCCATTCGATTCAACGGACTGGGATACCAATTCATTACACTGTGGGTTCACTGGTCTGCTGTTTTGAGTGGAGTATTCTTTCCTATGCTTCAGAAATGTAACATTGTCTGTTTCTCTCTCACTCTCGCCTCTCTCTCCTTTCCAGCAGCAACCCAACTACTGGAGTTTTAAGGTGAGTACTGCGCGTTGGTTTGTGTGTGTGTGTGTCACTGTGTATGTCAGTGTGTGTATGTGTGTGTGTCAGTGAGTGTGAGTGTGTGTGTGTGTGTAGGATGTCACTGTGTGTGTGTGTGTCTGAGTGTGTGTGTGTGTGATGTCACTGTGTGTGTGTGTGTGTGTGTGTGTCTGAGTGTGAGTGGGTGTGTGTGTGTGTGTGTGATGTCACTGTGTGTGTAGGATGTCACTGTGTGTGTGTCTGATGTCACTGTGTGTGTGTAGGATGTCACTGTGTGTGTGTGTGATGTCACTGATTGTGATCCTGCTGTTTCCGCAGCAGGCCCGCAGCCCCAGGCACTCCCAGAGCACCCAGTCTGGGCTGGCAGACCAGGCCAGCAAGCTCTCCTTCGCCTCGGCTGAATCCCTGGAGATCATGTCTGAGGCCGACATTCCCATCGGATTCAACCGGATGAACCGACTCCGGCAGAGCCTGCCGCTCTCCCGATCCACCAGCCAGACCAAGCTGAGGAGCCCGGGTGAGAGAGGGGAGGGGAGAGAGGGGAGAGGGGAGGGGAGGGAGAAGTAGAGATACAGTGTGAGTCTTAATCAGGGAGAGCTGAGCAGCAGAGAACTGTGTCCCTCTTAATCAGGGAGAGCTGAGCAGCAGAGAACTGTGTCCCTCTTAATCAGGGAGAGTTGAGCAGCAGATAACTGTGTCCCTCTTAATCAGGGAGAGTTGAGCAGCAGAGAACCTTGTCCCTCTTAATCAGGGAGAGTTGAGCAGCAGAGAACTGTGTCCCTCTTAATCAGGGAGAGTTGAGCAGCAGAGAACTGTGTCCCTCTTAATCAGGGAGAGTTGAGCAGCAGAGAACTGTGTCCCTCTTAATCAGGGAGAGTTGAGCAGCAGAGAACTGTGTCCCTCTTAATCAGGGAGAGCTGAGCAGCACTCCACTCTCTGTGTAACGTGCGTTATCCCCCACAGGGGTGCTGTTCCTGCAGTACGGGGATGAGACGAGGCGCGTGCACCTCACCCACGAGCTGAGCAGCGCGGACACGCTCCACGCCCTCATCGCCCACATGTTCCCGCAGAAGCTGACCACGGGCATGCTGAAGAGCGCCAACACGGCCATCCTGATCAAGGACGAGGCACGCAACGTCTTCTACCAGCTGGAGGACGTGCGGGACATCCAGGACCGCAGCGTCATCAAGATCTTTCGCAAGGAGCCGCTCTACGCCTCGTACCCAGGCTCGCACCTCGCCAACGGGGAC
The DNA here is from genome assembly GCF_902713425.1 of Acipenser ruthenus. Taxonomy (NCBI): domain Eukaryota; kingdom Metazoa; phylum Chordata; class Actinopteri; order Acipenseriformes; family Acipenseridae; genus Acipenser; species Acipenser ruthenus. The sequence goes on from NC_081221.1 coordinate 221,250, forward strand.
CTGCGGGTGAGAGGGGGGCAGGGGGCAAGATTTGATGACCCTTTTATTTCTCTGTTTTTAAAGATGATTTATTTTGTTCTTTCATCCCTGTGTGCTGCGGATTACGTTTTTCTATGTGTGTGTGTGTGTGTAATTATTATAAATGCCCGGGCAGTGTGAGATGCATGTTTCACTTCAGTAGGGAGAGAGGGAGGGAGGGAGGGGGAGCAGAGCTGTAATTAACACTGTAGAATTAGCTGATGAGAAACTCGGAAACTTATTTATTTACAAATATATATTTTTTAATAGTCAGTGCTGTGTAATTTAATAGCTTTTTTGCTTCCTCCTCCCTACTCCTCTTCTTTCCTCTCCTTCTCATCCCCCTCTCTCCCCTTCTCTCTCCCTCTTTCTCCCCATTCCTGTTGTCGCCCCCCTTTCTCCCTTCCTTCTCTCCTCCTCCCATCCCCAATCCCTCCTCTCTCCCCCTTTCTCCTCCCTCCAGAGAGAGATGGTGTACACGTCCCGTGACTCCTCCCCAACCCGACGCCTCAACAGCCTCTCCCCCTCCCCTCACCTCTCCTCCTCCCCTCCCTCCTCCTCCTCCTCCTCCTCCCCGTCCCGCTCCCGTCTCTCCTACACCGGGGGCGGCAGCAGACCCATCTCCTACGCAGGCCCCTCCCACTCCGGGCACCCTCATCACCCCCCCCCCTCCTCCTCAGGTCAGGCCCCCCCCCCAGCAGGCCTCTGCCTCCCCCCCAGCGCCATCCTGGAGCGGCGGGATGTGAAGCCAGACGAGGAGCTGTTAGGCCAGGGAGTGCTGCTGAAGAGCGAAGGTCTGTACGCGGACCCCTACGGGCTGGTTCACGAGGGTCGACTCAGCATCGCCTCCACGCAGTCCCTGGCTGCCATGGGGGACCCCTTCACCTACCCCGTCTCCAGCGGGCTGTACCGGAGGGGCTCGGTGCGCTCCCTCAGCACCTACTCTGCCGCCACCCTGCAGGGGGAGCTGGAGGACGGGCTGTACAAGCCGGGGGGGCCCCTGTACCCCGATACCTACGCCCCCGCTTCCTCCATCGGCATAGGGTTCCGGCCCTCCTCCTCCTTGCCCCAGAAGATACCGGACGGTGTGCAGCTGAGGGACAGGGGGGACCCCTCCTCCTCCTCCTCCACCTACTCGGGATCCCCCAGCCGCGCCTCCCCGGTGCGCCAGGGCTTCAAGAAGGACTCTGCCACATCCTCCGTGTTCGCGGAGAGCCCCAAGTCTCGCAGCGGCAGAGCCTCAGACCCCCCGGCTCTGTCGGGGAGGGGGGGGAGTGGGGAGGCGGGGAGGCTCAGCTCCGCGGGGTGCGGCGCCCCCCTGCTTGCCAACGGGAGTGAGACAAGGTGAGGAGCCCCGCTTACGTGTGTGTATGTCTGTGTGTCTCAGTGTGTGTGTGTGTCAGCGTGTGTCAGTGTGTGTCAGTGTGTGTGTGTCAGTGTGTGTTTCAGTGTGTGTGTCAGCGTGTGTCAGTGTCAGTGTGTGTCAGTGTCAGTGTGTGTCAGTGTGTGTGAGTCTCTATACACATCCCTGTTTTGTAACGCTGCTTTCCTGTGTGCTCAGGGAGAGGATGGAAGCGATGGAGAAGCAGATCGCCAGCCTGACAGGCCTGGTGCAAAGTGTGCTGACCCGGGGCCCGGACAGCGACTCCAAGTAAGACCCAGACCCAGACCCAGACTGATACCAATGATATTGATATTGATAATAATCATGATCATACCTCTCTGTGCTTTACAATGCTTCCCTATGCTTTACCACACCCCTCTGTGCTTTACAATGCTTCCCTATGCTTTACAATGCTTGCCTATTCTTTACCATGCTTTCACTGTGCTTAATCACACGTTGCTGTGCTTTTATTGTGGGAAACTTTTTATAAAGGACAGGGCCAGTGTGATGCACAGACAGACCGGACTGGACTTGTGTGGCTAGCTAGGACCCGTTATTGCCCCTTTGACAGAGCTGGAGAAGAGTTGTTATTATTATTATTATTATTATTATTATTATTATTGTTTAGTCATTTAACAGATGCTTTTATCCAAAGTGACTTACAGAGACTAGGGGGTGAACTGTGCATCACAACTGCTGCTCAGAGTCACTCCCAATAGGACCTCATTTGTTTTACGTCTCATCAGAAGCTTGCATCGTTTACGACTGTAAGTCGCCCTGGATAAGAGCGTCTGCTAATAAATAAATAATAATAATAATAATCATGCTTTTTTAATAAAAAAAATAAAACTATATATTGCTGGCTGCTGACTGACTGGCTGCTGTTTGTGTTTTCAGTGAGAAGACGGATTCCATGAGCGAGGGGTCGGGGACTGGCAGTAAGTATCGCTCACGACAATCCCAGTACGGACCAGTTTAGCTGCAAAGATTGATGAGTTCCTTAGCTTTCGCCGTTCAGCCCATCAGTGCTCGCCCGGTTCCAAGCAGCTGATTGATCTCAGAACTTTGTGATTCAACAACGTGGCTTGGTAACCCTTTGTAACTTAATGAACTGATTTTCAAAGCTTGTTGAGTAAATATACCATAGCACAGGGTAGGTATGCAACAAGAAATCGAGTCATTTAAATTTGATTTGAAATGCGAAAGTGTGTGTGTGCGTGTGTGTCTGTGTGTGTGTGTGTCTGTGTCTGTGTGTCCATTTACTTAAAAAAATACATTTATTTTAATCAGTTCATTCCTTGTGTGTTTCAGCTGCAAAGTTGAAAAAATTTTGAATTTATCTTGTAAGCGATTCAGCTCATTCTCAGACTGTAGTGGTAGCACACAAGCAGAAGTCACCTGTAGTGTGTGCATGTATATACCATATATATATATATATATATATATATATATATATATATATATATATATATATATATATATATATCCTAGCATTTTACAAATGTATATATCTCACGGAAATGTGTTTGAAGGTCTGTTAACACTGGTATATAAATGCCTCTTTAAATGCTATCTCACTGTAATAGCACAGTAATTGCACAGGTGGTTGTGTGTGTTTGGTGTACTCACAGTCAGCCCATGTTGATAGTAGATTGCACCTCTGGAGTGCTGATGAGTCAGTGTTCACACACTCGGCTGTGCGACGATATCATCTTAAATATCACAGGTGCAGTCAGTGTGGGGTCTGTTTGAATGACTTGGGTAGTGTCGGATCTTAATTCCCTCTCTCACTTTATTGTATGTTACCCTTATGAAAGTTTACTGTAGTGAAAGCACAGCATAGTGTAATAAAGCACAGTAAAAGCATTGTAAAGAATAGCAAGGTATGGTACTGCATATTAATAAACATAGGAAATGCATGGGCTGGGGGACGAGACTGCAAAGACAACATGCAAAAATACAGCAGTAAACTTTTATCAGGGGGATAAATCGTTTTCATTCTGTAGGTGGTTTTATTTAAAGCCTGTCCCTCCCTCTGTCTGTCTGTCTGTCTGTCTGTCTGTCTCCATTCACAGCCCTCACCCCCTCCTCCCGCAGCGCCATGGCTCCGCCCAGCCCCCCGGCTCCGCCTCCCCCGCCCTCTGCAGCTCCGGTGCAGTCCAGTGCAGTCACACAGATGCAGATGCAGCTGCACCTGCACGGCCTGCAGCAGAACACCAGCGACCTGCGAGACCAGCTCAGCCATCTGCGCAAGATGCAGGTGAGCCGTCGCATTCACTGGGTCTCAATCACTGTGTCACATTCGCTGCAGCCGCAAGAAACAAGAGAGCAAAGGGGGTGAAAAAAATGTAATAGAAAATTATTAATCTACTGAAGAGGATATATATTATAAATATTTAGAGCATTTTACAGCACCAGGGAATGCATCTGGATTATTTATGGGGGTAACTAGAACCCACACACTTGTCTGCTTGACTCAGTCTCTTCTAGTTTCAATAACACTGGTGAAGGCACTGGAGCCCAAACGCTGGTCTGCTTGACTCAGTCTCTTCTAGTTTCAATAACACTGGTGAAGGCACTGGAGCCCAAACGCTGGTCTGCTTGACTCAGTCTCTTCTAGTTTCAATAACACTGGTGAAGGCACTGGAGCCCAAACGCTGGTCTGCTTGACTCAGTCTCTTCTAGTTTCAATAACACTGGTGAAAGCAGTCTTTCCCAGTTGCTCTGCAGTAAGCCCCCCTCCCTCTCCTCGCAGCTCCAGAACCAGGACTCCGTGCGGACCATGCTGAAGCACACGGAGACGGAGATCAGCGTGCGCGTGACGGACGCCCTGCGCAGGCAGGAGGACCCGCTGCAGAGACAGCGCACCCTGGTGGAGGATGAGAGACTCAAGTACCTGAACGAGGAGGAGCTGATTATACAGCAGCTGCAGTGAGTGCCCTTAGAAAAGATCACCACAGTAACTCTGCACGGTTATTGCAGTTTATCCCCAGTGCTTTTCCCATGGATATACAATCAATAGTTTACCTTGTTTTTTAAAATATGCTTTACCTTACCCCTCTCTGCTTTACTGTGCTTTCACTGTGATTTATTACACTTTGTTATGGTTTTAATGTGAGACTCCCATATAAGGGTTAGTTTACCTTGGCTCAGGGGTTAACTCGTACTGTCCGAAACGATAAAGTCTACCAAAAGATTTCACAGGAATTGAGAAATATGGGACTATACCACAGTGCGAAACAGTGTTGTGAAAAAATAAAATAAATAAAACAGGATTGCAAAAAAACAAACTATCATAACAATAAAAGCGGGTCAGACTCGGCTCGGCTCGGGTGTGCAAGTGTGAAAATGCTATTTATGCTTCACAATGATTGCCTATGCTTTACCATGTTGTGTTCCAGTGACCTGGAGAAGTCAGTGGATGAGATCCAGAAAGACTCCTCAATGAATCCCAGGCTGGTCTCAGTGCAGGAGCTGGAGGAGAAAGCTCTCGTGCTACGCAAACTGGGAGATACGCTGACAGAGCTCAAGAGTGAGTCTGCTGACCCCCAACCCCAACCCCAACCCTAACCCTATCTCAAACCGTAACCCTAACCCTAACCCTAACTCCTCTCCTCAGGTCAGCTCCCCAGCCTGTGCTGAGGCTGGAGGGTTAGGGTAGCTGGTAAGGTAACGTGTACCCATTCTCTCCCTCGTGTCCCCTGTCCTCAGGTCAGTTCCCCAGCCTGCAGAGTAAGATGCGTGTGGTGCTGAGAGTGGAGGTGGAGGCAGTGAAGTTCCTGAAGGAGGAGCCGCAGAGACTGGACGCCCTGCTGAAGCGCTGCAAGAGCGTCACAGACTCGCTGACTAACCTGCGCAGGTGAACCAGCCAGAGCTCACAAGAGCTCCCACTCACAACCACTCACACTCACACCCACTCGCACCTATTCACACCATTCACACCCACTCACACCCATTCACACCATTCACACCCACTCACACCATTCACACCCACTCACACCCACTCACACCACTCACACCCATTCACACCCACTCACACCCATTCACACCACTCACACCCATTCACACCATTCACACCCACTCACACCCATTCACACTCACTAGGCCAAACACTTGCCTGCTTGACTCAGTTTAGTTTCAATAACGCTGGTGAATGCAAAAACAGAAAGCCTTTAATACACAGCCGATGGAACGTGACTCCAGTGAAGAAGTTTTTTGTTTGTTTATTTATTTGTTGTTACATTTCTATTTTTTTGCAGGCAGGTTAACGAGGGAATCTGGAAAAACCACGAAGACCTGTCTAATCAATCCCCAAAACTCGTGGATGATTTCAGCAAAAAACTCGGACTTCCACATGTCCAGTCTCTCCTCCTGGCAATCCCACAGTGCCTCGCGGCTGGGCTCCCAGAATTCCCCTGCCCACTCGCAGAGCTCTCAGACCGTACCCATCAAGAGCAGAGTGCTGGATGAGCTGGGGGGCCGGAAGACAGTGGACAAGTCTGTCTCTGTGGAGGTCAGTAGCCTCAACCGAGCTCTTGAAAGTCTCTCGTAGTGGAGCTGGTACACCAGAGGGTAACCAGCAACCTGTCCCCCTGAGGTTAATACATCAGAAAGAAGCCCTGCTTTCAATGCACTTGTCTTGTCTTGTGTTGTGCTGTATTGATCTCCATGCCTCTGTGGAGTTTAGAAAAGGAAATGTACACTGTTTATTGATTCATATTTCCATTACAAACAAGCATTTGTGTGTGTGTGTATCTGTGTGTCTCAGTGTGTATGTGTGTGTGTGTGTGTGTGTGTGTGTGTGTCTGTGTGTCTCAGTGTGTGTGTGTGTGTGTATCACAGTGTGTCTGATTTCATAGTCTGTGTGGCTCAATGTGTGCGTACATGTCACAGTGTGCGTGTGTGTGTCTCAGTGTGTATATGTGTGTGTGTGTGTCTCCTCTGGTTTCTTACTAGTTTCTTGCCCTCAGGCTGCGGAGAGGGACTGGGAGGAGAAGCGTGCCAGTCTGACGCAGTACAGTGCTCAGGATATCAACCGGTTGCTGGAGGAGACGCAGGCTGAGCTCATGAAAGCCATTCCTGAACTCGACTTCATTGCCAAGCAACAGAGGCTGTCCGGAGGGGTGTCGGGGGGTCACGGGGGGGGTGGCGAGCCAGGGGGGGGCAGTTACTGCGGCAATGGTGCAGAGCGCCAGCGGCAATGCCAGCCCCACCCCCGAACACCGGCCTGGCAAACCACAACACCCTGCCCAGAAACTGAACACAAAGACAGAACACATCCTGCGCAGGGGATCGGGTGAGAGGAGAGGGGGAGAGGGGGAGGTGAAGGGAGAGTGGGAGGGGCGAGAGGGAGAGGGGAGGGGTGAGGGGGAAGGGAGAGGGGGAGAGAGAGGGGTGAGGGTGAGGGGAGAGGAGGAGAGGGGGACGGAGGAGAGGGGAAGGGAGAGGGGAGGTGTGAGAGGAGGAGGGAGAGGGTAGAGAGAGGGGATCGGGTGAAAGGAGAGGGGGAGGGAGGATATGGGAGAGGGGAGGGTTGAGAGAGGGAGGGAGAGGGGAGAGAGAGTGGATCAGATGAGAGGAGAGGGTTAGAGGGGAGTGGGGAAGGGAGAGGGGGGGAGGGGGGAGGGGGAGATCGACCAAGATTTTAAAACTTTTTCAGCATTTTCTGACAAATGAAAAATATTGCTAACATTGAATTAGTGAAGGGTTTATATAGCCTGTACTGTAAGTATACTGTCTGCCCGACATAGCTGTGAATGAACCGATCGAGGGAGTTATGTACATATATCTATATATATAGATATATGTGTGTGTATATATTGTGATGTTTATAAACGCATTGTATAATAACCTATGCTTTATTTTATCCCCACCCACCACCCCTCAGATGAGCTCACAGTACCTCGCTATCGCACAGAGAAGCCCTCCAAGTCTCCGCCCCCCCCCACCGCCCCGCCGCAGCTTCCCCTCCTCCCACGGGCTCACCACCACACGCAGCGTCGAGGTCATCCTCACCAGCAAGAGCATGAAGGTGGGGGCCCCCCCTGCTGGTCAGAGTCCAGCACTGCGTTTACTCCAGCCTTTTATTTGCAAAAAGAAATCATGTTAATGTTACAAAATCAAAAAATAAATAAATATTACCCTTGAGAGTACTTAACAGGATTTGAAACATATAACTGACTTGCATTTGGTTTTAGGTTTGTCAAAATAACAGCCATTTTACAGCGTTAAAAAAAAAATAGGACTTATTTAAAGACTGGAGTAAACGCTTTGAGAATATTATCCAGAGACTCTGCAGTAGAAAGGATGATGTTTTATATATGTGTATATAAGCGCGATATTTATAATTACATACAGAGTATGGTCATGGGTGCGTCTGTGTCTCTGTGTCTGTGTGTGTGTGTCTGTGTCTCTGTGTCTGTGTTGGGCAGTCGGACTCTGAGGAGACTGAGTCGTTGCTGAAGCCTCAGGTGAAGCTGCGGAGGAGCGTGTCCGAGGCGCCCCAGCTAGCCTCCACCCCCCCCATCATCGCATCGGGGGTGCGAGACAAGGACGAGGAGGACAGGCTCATCGCAGAGCTTGAGGTACGCAGTACCCCCCCTCTCCTCGTCCCCCCCTCCTCTGCCCTCCTCTCCCTCAGTAAAAGCACATCCCAAAGTGTTATAAATCATGTGGAAAGCACGGTAAAGCATAGCGAAGTATTGTAAAGCACAGAGAGGTATGGCAAAGAATAGAAAAAAACATGGCAAACCAGGGTAAACTACAGTACAACCTCTCATTAACAAACCTGTTGGGTTCCAGGCCTTCTTTGGGTTTCTCGCTTTGATTTGTTTTTCTTTTTCTCTCGATGCCTGCTGATAATCAAGGAGCCTGCTCTCTGTGCTTAATGCCATTTAGAAAAGCAGGTTTTGTATAGGAGGTTTTCTCTGAGTT